>NW_020837946.1:64785287-64821761 GCF_003676395.1 Aethalodelphis obliquidens | reverse complement strand
AGAGTAAAGTTGATTTGACTATTTTTGGGTTATTTGAGGATCCCCCAAATAAGTTCTTCATCTAAGGAAAAAAAAAAAAAGATTGCTCACATTTTTTCATCTTATGTCATGAAAAAACCCAGAAAGACATAACGTTACTCTTTGAAGTGTGGGTTTTTCTGTATGTATTGTAACTGCAATGGGTGTGAAAAATGGATGTACATCTAATAGAACTGAATTGCCTCAGCTTTAGGCTCATTCCTTGAGAGGATTTTGAAAAGCGTTCGTTCATGTTACTTTTGACACATGAACTTGACAGTTTCGTATACTGTAATCCCTTCTACTTTGGAAACATTAACCTAATGGATAATTTTAAGTCACCAGCATTATTTAGAACACCTTAACTATTTTAATGTTCAATTATGTTCTTCAAAATTGTCCTTGATAAAAGAAGGAAAAGATGACTCACATGGGTTTTATAAATTGTGATGTGTCCTTGATTAAAAAGACAACAAGATTACAAATAGTGGAACTGATGACTCTTATTCAAAGCATACAGAGTTGACGCTCAATAAGGTAGCATTACTGGTAAATGAATTTCACTGCTTACGTTTTCCCACTGCTTTCCTTTTTCAGAATTAGTACATTTTTCTCTTCAAGTGGAACTTTGGACTTCTCATTAAGGACAGTGGTCATTTTTTTGGCATGGAGGTCATTCAATCTTATGGCATTTAGAAATGCTTTTTACCATCTTCCCTAATCTCATAGCTGACAAATACAAAGCCTGCCAAACAAGTAAAATATGAAGAGTAGAATGATACTGAATGTATGTAATGAAATAAATTACTCTGGTCCTCTGTATAGTGTTAATTACTGCAACCAATAATTAGAGGCAGGGGAATTAATTCCTTATACTTGCTCAGATCAGAATGACAGGATATGTATATAAAGTATTTTTTTACTCTAATCCCTTCTAGTTAAGACAAGGAAGTTAAATATCTATAGGCCTTTAATTTTTTTATTTTATTTTAATGAAAACTGGGAAAATGAGTCATCTTTCCAAATAGTTTTTGCTGTTTTCTTATGTAAATCCAACTGAAATTTATTATAAATAATTTGCATCATCAGGTCAAATTTTAAATTTGTTAATCTCTCTCCTTGAGTTTGACTTTAATGAAATAGGTCCCAACTTCTGGGTACTAATCTGTCCCAGATATTTATCATCTCAAAGAAAATATGGCAGGAGAAGAAGATGAAAAGGATACTTGAAAGCACAGTAATATTTATAAACTGAAAACTCATCCAAATGCTTTTGCTCATTGAATGGTCTACAGATCATATATACATAAGTAGAATAGTCAGAGAGTTAAAGCCTCTGTAGAATGGAATAGAAGAAATCAATGAACAATTTCTTTAATTTTCTGGGCTAGTGGGGAGGGCCTATCTTTAACTGTCAGACCCATTGTCACCTGGTTATAGGGTAGCATTAAGTCGAGTCATCATGTTGCTTTCCACTGCTGTGTAAGTTATTAGAAAATCTGCTTGAAATAAATATTTACTGTATTCCTTTTAAAGAATGACGGCTTATTACTACTAACTCCTGTCAAACAGAATATTTCCCCTTCATTTTGCACTTGGTAACTCTCCGTGAACTCATAATCATAAGAGAAAGCAAATGGAAATCATTCCTTCCTGCTGAATTCTGGAAGTCACACTACCATCAGTCACAGCCATGTGGCAAATGTTCCCAGAGAAGTAGGAATTAAACAAAATGAAGAAGACTCTCAACTAGATCCTTTTAGAGCTCTTATGACTGGATCGTTTTCAAACTGCACAGGAAATATGTATCATGTGACATTTATAGTCTACATATTTTTGAATATTTTTGTTATTGTGCAAATGTTAGTATCTAGGTTAAACTAGATTTTTAAGTATAAAAGCAATATGTGAGGATGTCAACAAAATCAAATACTGCAGAAGAGTATAAAATTGAAAATCTGTCTTTCCATCCCTATGCTTACTAGTTCTCTCCCCAAAGATAATGGCTGTTATCGGGGTTTTGGGTTTCTTTTTTTGTATCTTTACTGAAATATGTTATATATATATATATACAAACATGTATTTTTGTGTTTGTATAAATAATTTTGGATTAATACAGTCATGCTTTATGGACTCTTATGTAGTTTGATTTTATTGGTTGTGCTCTAAGAACAGTTTGTATCTGGGTATGTTCAGGCATATACTCAAATGAATCTCTCCCTCTGTGTGTGTGTGTGTGTGTGTGTGTGTGTGTGTGTGTGTGTATATATATGTATATATATATATACACAAACACACATGCATATGCATACATATACATTTGTATAATCATGTAAATTAGTGAAAGTTTTTAGTGAAAGTTTTCTAAAAGGTCTCAAATGGACTTCATGATATATCAAGACTTCAGTTAACTCAGTCTGTCATATTTTTCAACTAGAGGGAGCATAACTCTCAAATTCATGGAATATTGGATCATAGATTTTAGAATCAGAAGAGAGGTTTATTTAAATTCTAACTTCAAAACTAGTTGTTTGCCTTCTCATATAACTTGTTCAATATTGTCTACCTTTCTCTTCCCTTTACCATTGTTTAATAAAATCCTGTCTCTAAGGAATAACCCCAATACTGATTCCTCAGTGAATTTATCATTAGTTCCATAATCCCTCTTCTTTATCTTTTCTCCTCTTGCACTTTATAGATATACCATGTAATTTAGTGCCTAACAATAAATAATGATACTATAGATCCAGTTTCTTAGCTTTCATATTTATCAGAGTACCTTGAATATTGTTGGCTAGCCCAGAGACTAATATACATCCATTGATTGAATGATCAGGGAAGCAAATTAAAATTAAGTCAGTGAATCCATACAGCCACTCGTGCCCCTGTTGGTGCATTTAACCACACAGCCAGATAAATCTATTTGTTAAGATGGTTTTCAGTCTGAAAATCACTGCTGTCTTTTTCTGCATTTCTATTGCACATTTCTGAAGATAAGTTGGAGTGTTAGGTGGAACCTTTGCAGTAAATATAGAAGCAATTTGATTTTTAGTCCTTGTCTTATTATCACATTTCTCTATTAGAGAATTCACTGCACTAATGCAGCCTCAATCACCCTCCAGTGGATGGTGCTTCAGTTTGATTCACTGTTAAATCTGAAGCAGCTCCATAAGTTGGTTTTAGTAGCTTTAGGGAAGCCCATTAGGATTCTTCCTTCTTCAGGTGGTGCTGGGCATGCATAAGAAAAAAGTTATATCAGTCCCAGAATTTCAGCATTGGAATTTGATTCTAGGAACACTTTGACCCTAGAAACCTGAAAAAAAAAATTAGGTCAAGTGGACTGAAAAGGAAAGTCTACCTTGCCTATTTTTGATCACTATAGAATGAAATTGTACACATCTTCTTAAACCTGAAATTGAGTTCTTAGGCCTGGATTTATTGAGAAATACTTAGATATAGGACAGAAGAAAAGGAGACCAAAGAGAGAAGAATGAAGGGAAAGGGCAAAAAAGGGTCATTATATTCTCTCTTCTGTGCTTCAGAACCTAAATAATAAAACTGTTACCTTTTACCTTGGTCTATATTTAGAAGGAGCAAACCTATATCAGTAATCTTTTAGGATGGTTACATTTTCTAGAAGTGTAAGTGAATATTTCTTTAATCAACTTCAGAAAATATATTCATTACAATGGTTTGCTAAATATTTCCAACCACACCTGGAAGTTATAGTGAGAAGCTCACAGCATGCAGCTTACTGATGTTTTCCCTTAGAAAGCCCATGACTGTATGTGCAGGATTTAAACAAAATTCATCATACATTACTGTCTGGCTGGTGCTGAAGCTCAAAGCAAACACCATCAGTACATTTTACACTGCAGCATGGGCTTAAAAGACAGTCCTCTTTCTTTCAAGTTCCCTCAATATAAGGTGATTCTTGTTTTAATGCTGAATAACTCAATCATCTAAGAAGTTGGTTTTTTAATGGGAAATCAGAACAATTCTCAGTAAGTCATTCTTTCTAATGTAATAATATATGTGTGTTTATGATATACGTATGTGAAAATTTGCCTACATATACCTGTCATAGGCTTATTAGGATGATTAGATGAGTTAAATTTAAAGCATTTTGAATAGTAACTGGCACATGGTAAAAGCTTGTACAGTGATGGTGATGATGATGCTTTTAGTTGATTTGTAACATCCTTTGTTTTTTTTCAAGATCAAATTCTACTCTATTAAAATATCTAAGAAGCCACAGTAACGATCACTAATTCGTGGGGTAAGAATACATTCAACCACCTTTCATATGTAGTGCAGCCCTACTGCTACTCCTCCCCAGTTTAGGGAATCCCTATTTGGTATTAGGATGAACGTATTATTTTCCATCAGAAGCCATTCCCCCTGGTCTAAAGTAGAGTTTTTCTTTCTTTTTTTTTTTTTTTTTGCGGTACGCAGGCCTCTCACTGTCGTGGCCTCTCCCGTTGCGGAGCACAGGCTCCGGACGCGCAGGCTCAGCGGCCATGGCTCACGGGCCCAGCCGCTCCGCGGCATGTGGGATCTTCCCAGACCGGCGTACGAACCCGTGTCCCCTGCATCGGCAGGCGGACTCTCGACCGCTGCGCCACCAGGGAAGCCCTAAAGTAGAGTTTTGACACATTGGGAATTTCTAGGAATCGTGTTCCCTAATCCAGAAGTCTCTGTGTTTCCAAAGTCAATTAGTTATCTCAGAGGCTCTGTTTTGGTGTCATGATGATCAGAGTTCAAAGCAGAAATGGAATTATGTTTTCTTTGTGTTTGTGGATAGGAGCCAAATGAAGAATGCCTATAAAAAAACGTTATTTTTGGAACCTAACTGCAAAAGTAAAAGTTGCACCTTACAAGAAATTCTGCCTGCAATGGGCAGCTGCTTCCCTGACATTAAGAGCAATATTGCCACTCAGCTCAAGTCCAAGTGGATTGTCAAAGCAGTTCTGTTATTAAGAAGACCAACAGAAACTGTGCTACACATGTAAGGGTCATGTCTAGCTTTTTTATTTTTTTTTAAAGAAGATGTTGGGGGTAGGAGTTTATTAATTTATTTATTTTTGGCTGTGTTGGGTCTTCGTTTCTGTGCGAGGGCTTTCTCTAGTTGTGGCAAGCGGGGGGGCCACTCTTCATCGCCGTGCGTGGGCCTCTCACTATCGTGGCCTCTCTTGTTGCGGAACACAGGCTCCAGACGCGCAGGCTCAGTAGTTGTGGCTCATGGGCCTAGTTGCTCCGCGGCATGTGGGATCCTCCCAGACCAGGGCTCGAACCCGTGTCCCCCGCATTAGCGGGCAGATTCTCAACCACTGCGCCACCAGGGAAGCCCATGTGTACCTGTTTTTTTTTCACATCTTTTTGAACTTGCAACAGCTTAAACTTTAGGATGACACTGTGACAGGAGGCTGACTGAAATTTAGTGGGAGTAGCCTTTGAGAAGAGACCTTTTGTCATGGTGTTTGATTCAGAAACAGCACAGTGTTGGTCTAAAAATGTCCCATGAAGGGTGATATAAAGTTTACAAAGCAGTTAAAGGAATATTACCTGAATGAAACAGGGGCATTAACTACCAATGTCCTTTCCTGTTAGAGATTGAGGTTAAAATAACCTAGAAAAGGCTTAAGAATTTCAGTTCACTTGAGCCTTAAAACTGAGGTAAGAAATGAGAAAAATCCTATGTATCTATTTTCCTCCTCAGAGCAGTAATTGATGGTATTATTGCTGTATATTTTATTGTTTGTTTTTAATTGTCTGTTCTTTTGATTGTGTTTTAATTTCTTGAAAGATAGGAACCATGTGACCACTTGAAACAAGGTTTCACAAACCACAGTGTGCATCCGAACAGCAGACAAATCCAGTGCCCCTCAGTGAGCCATCCTCAATAAGTACAGACGTCGAGAGTAAACTTTTACAAATATTTATAGTCATTTGATGTTGCGGCAACACTTAAGCATGTTATCAGTGGACATATCTTATTGAATAGAGTATATCGGAGATGTTCAACTCTCCTGTTGCAGGCTATGTACCGGTCATGTGTAAACCCATCTATCTGTTCACGACAGATTTGAAATAATAGGGAAAAAAACCCCCATGGTCCATCACCAAGGTGAGTTTAGAAGTACTGCCATGGAGGGTATGAGAGACTCTCATATCCCAGACTAGTTCTACAGTAGGGTATGAAATGGCAACATTATTTGTGGGGTTTTTTGCATTATTTTTTTTACTGAAATATAGTTGATTTACAATGTCGTGTTAGTTGGAGGTGTACAGCAAAGTATACGCGCATATATATATATATATATTTTTTTTCAGATTCTTTTCCCTTGTAGGTTATTACAAAATATTTTTGGCATTCTTGTGTTAAGGCATTTAAGGCTCTTAAAATACAAATTATTTATGGAATGGGTTATAGTAGATACTCCATTGTGAAGTTTATCTAACCCTCCACAATTAAAGACTTATTTTCCCCAGCTGCTGGGTATGTTGATGGCTGGCAGCTGAGTATTCTTTTCTGAAGTTTGCTCTTGGCCGAAAAGACCTGTCTTATCTAATAATATGTCCCCCTTTCAGTCTGAATACAATTAGTATGTTATGAGGGAATATAGCAAGCTGACTCACTGCTTCAATTTGAAACAATTCTTCAGGACCATCCCAGCTCCAGAGCCTTCCATGGCATCATCTGAAGTTTTTGTTGTGACTGTATCACAGCCTACCCTTTTCCTGGGCTCAATGTTATTGCCTTCACATTCCCACAGCTGTTGATTTCAATACCACTTCCAAATAAACTGCCTGTATGCAAATTTCCACCTCAGGCTCTGCTCCCTAGTGAAACCAAGAGGTATCACAATGATTTGTTGAGAGATATTTTCATTTTGATTTTATTTATCAAGATAGCCTTGATAGAGAACAAGGCCATGGAATAATGGAAAACTGAGTCTGGAGAATGATTTTGGGAGCGTGGGGTGGCTGTCTGCTAGTTGTAAGGGGCGGGGTGGCTGGAACTGAGAGCCCAGGTCACCTGGGGCAGGCATGGGGAGGGGACAGTAGCAGAAGGCTCAGGCTTTTAGTTTTTATAGGGAGGAGTACTAGGGATATATACTTTTCTTCTTCATTTCCAGGGATAACCTTTCTATATATTCACAAATTCAATTTTAACTCATTTTTCTCATCGTAGAGCTCTGCCTGGGATTTCAGAGCTGGTAGTGGCTCACTACCGAACTGAATCCTGATGCTCACAAAGCACTAAACTCCATTTTAATCACGGTATATAATCTAAGGAACTGGAACTGGGTGCACTAAAACTATTTTCATTTAAAAGGGCTCAAAGGCATTTCTTCATATTTTAAAAATCTCTAACCATAATTTATTGTCATCACATTTCTGTGACTACACCTGAGATTTCTAAACTTAATGATTCCCCAGCTGCTCTAATGGTGAGCCATCCTACTAACCAACTCCAGAAGACTCTAGTCACATTCTGACTTACTTCTGTGCTGTTGCAGGTGTGCTCTTTAGACGTCAACATCAGCATCACCTGAGAGCCCATTAGAAATTCTGAAGGCCTTTTCCAGAGTTACTGAATTGGAACCTGCAGTTTAAAAAGATTCCCCGGGTAATTCTTATGCATATTGGTGTTTGAGAAACATTGCTGTATACAACAAAACTCCTCTGGAGTTTTTAATATTGCAGTTTGCATGGCTATACACAACAACCCCGATATCAGAGGCAAGTTCTGCGATGCTATTGTTGTCATTCACTCCAACCAACTATCATAGTATTTACTTCATCTTAGAGAGTTGGAGAAGGAATGAACTGAAACCAGAATGATAAAAAACTGCTGTCTTGCATGATCCAAAATCTTTAATAAGTGAAGACAAAATAGCATATTATATGTACACCTAAAGGAAAAGAGCAACTTATTAGGACACAGTACAAACTCTATGATTTATAAAAACAAACCTGCATAAACGTACATCCCTTTTCAACCTTATCTTCTGCTACCTCCCACCTCTACTAAATACACACACACAGTTCTAAACTGCTGAACTGATCTATTTTCAGTCTCATCCTGAGCGTTGCATGAGTTGTCTCTTTCTGAAGGATTCTTCTTTTCACCTAGAAAATTTATGTTCATATTTTAAATTTCATATTAGATACCATTTCTTCCAGAAAGCCTTCTGTAGCTCCAACAGGATCTGTATTTCCTCCAAATTCTTGCACAATATAGTGAATATCTGATCCATTAGGCCATAAAACTTGGTTTAGCACTGGACCCCGTACCCAGCACAGTGCCTGAGCATGTATTTATTGAATAAACAAATGAATAATTTAATATAAATAGGAATATTAGTTTTCCATTGCTAAATAGCAGAATTACCACAAACACAGAAGCTGTAAACAACACATACTTACTATCTTACGGTTTTCATGGTTCTGGAGTACAGGCATGGCTTAGTGGGACCCTCTGTAAGGCTATAATCAAGGTGTTGGCTAGGGCTGGATTTTCATCTGGAGGCTCAAGTGGGGACAAATCTGCACCCAAGCTCTCTCAAGTTGTTGACAGATTTCATTTCCTTCAGCTGTATGATTTAGGGCAGCTTACTGCTCCCAAGCCAGTAATGGAGAGAGAGAGACACTGGCAAGATGAATGTAACACTCGTGAAATCTCATACACTTAATCACATATATCCCATTACCTTTCTGCATCCATTTAGTTAGAAGCAAGTCACAGCTATTGCTCAGACACAGGGGGAGGGGATTAGCAGAGATGTGTTTATGAGAAGGTAGGGATCATGGGTCTTAAAGTCTGTCCACCTAAAAGTCTGTCCCCCTTAAAGTCTGTTCACCACAAAAGGCATTGTTAAAATTTTTATTGGTTTTTGCTGTTATTAACTTTCTAATTTATTTAAAAAGTTAAACTTTTCCAGTATGAGAGGCAAATTAGTGGCCTGTAACATAATTGTTGGAATATTTTCTCAATTCTATTCCTTCTTTTTAAGTCTCATTTGGATTATACACCTCTTAATAAACCCAGTTTTCTCTCTAGAGATGGCTCCCCTCTTCCACTAGATAGCACTGCTTACCTGTCAGACTCCTGACTTGAGTCTTCAAATATGTTTTTCATTTCTGCTAACCTTAGTCAATAATCAAGTTGTTTGCTAGGCCAAAAATTTATAGCTGGTTGGTAGCTCCCTGTAATTCTCATACTTTTTTTTCACTTCAGAAGTTTTATTTTTCTCACATTCCTTTCATTGTTTCTAAAGAGTTGATAATAAGCTGTCAGATGCCTGTGTCTGTTGAAAGGGAAGAATTTTAAATTTGCCTCTGCCAAAGGTGCAATTTTCCACAAGTTGTAGAACTAAACGTTTTCCAGATCTGTAGAAATAGTGTAAGTCCTCTTGAAACCAAGCTTAGCTACACTATCCCTTCAAGAAAAAAAGAATCACACCTATTCATTTCTTTAGCAGAATGATAGATACTAGAATAAAGAAAGGTAGAATGGATAAGTTTTGATTATTACATTTAAGGAAACAAACTCTTATTTCATTTTTTAGTAATTTGAGGAATAATTTTTCAAACTGCTTGCATCTTTTTTTTTTTTTTTTTTGCGGTACGTGGGCCTCTCACTGTTGTGGCCCCTCCCGTTGCAGAGCACAGGCTCCGGACACGCAGGCTCAGCGGCCACGGCTCACGGGCCCAGCCGCTCCTTGGCATGTGGGATCTTCCTGGACCGGGGCACGAACCCGCGTCCCCCGCATCGGCAGGCGGACTTTCAACCACTGTGCCACCAGGGAAGCCCTGCTTGCATCTTTTGAATGAGATTTTCATATTCATGATAATATTTGTGTGTGTGTGTGTGTGTGTGCTTTAAAGTTTTTCCTCCCTCCCCAACTTACACTGTCTTCTCAAATAATGGTTTGAATAGAGTTGTGGTTGTTATTGTCAAGGTGGTCACTACTAGAGTAACCATAATTAAAAGAAAAAAATTCTTGCCAATCTAACCCAAATTTCTAAAGTAAGTACAATTTAAATATAAGACAATATAATATAGAAAGTGGAAAGGTGATCAAGCTTTAAATGATCAAGTGTGTTAATGTTCTTTAGTTATGTAGAAAGATGGGAGAGATACTAATTTCAGATTGCATTAAGACAAGCATTCATGTTAAAAATTGGGGGTAATCACTAAAAAATTCAAGTATAGTTCAGTCTATAAACAAGGAGTGGGGGAAGAGAAATAAAGAAAATTCTTTTAATTCAATAAAAGGCATGAAATATAGAAGAAAATATAGATAAAAAAGCAAATTAGAATTATAGAAATAATTACAGGCATATAAATAAATTAATATAAGTTTCACTCAGTAAACTAGAGTCATTATACAGTTAGATTAAAAACAAATCTACATGAGTTATTTTCATTAGATACGCCTAAACTGAATGACCCAGAAAAGGTGAAACTTAAAAGATAGAAAATTAAAGTGTTACCAATAAAATCCCATGCCCCTGCCTTATCCCCCCGCCTCCCTGCAAAAAATCCCTTGGAACTAGAACTATTAATATCAGATCAAATAGTATTTAAAAGCTCCTTGGTGATGTGACTGATTCTAGGACTGGGGCAGGAACACAGATGAGCCTGGAACATGTGGTAGTGTAGTACCAAAAATTAAGGAAATGTTAAAAACAAGCAGAGTTCCCTGGTGGTCCAGTGGTTAGGACTCGGCACTTTCACTGCTGGTACCTGTGTTCAGTCCCTGGTCAGGGAACTAAGATCCTTCAAGCCACGTGGCACGGCCAAAAACAATAAAATAAAATAAAAATAAAAAAGTAAAAACAAAACAAAAACTTCATGAAATAGCAAAATAGATAAAGCAGTATTGGATTATTACCCAAAGTATAAAATAAATATCCATGAGTCCAAACTGATATAAATAAATGACTGACTAAATAAATGAGGACAAAGAGACAAATATTTCATGCAGAAAACTCCAAATTATGTGGATACTCCACCCTGAAGGAGGGGAGCATTAACTTCCCACTCATTAAGTATGGGCTGCATGTAGTGACTCATTTTCAAAGAGGGCAAAGTGGAAAGGAGGGAAAAGAGTAACTTTACATTGGAGAATTCTGACAAAAACTACCTCAGCCAAATGATCAAGGTCAGTATCAACAGTCAAATTTTGTTGAGAATGGTGCTTTGCTTCTGTCGTTTTCCTCCTCTAAACTCATAACGCCAGTCTTATCAAGAGAAATATGTCAGACAAGTTACAACGTGGGAGCGTATTATTATATACCTGAGCAGAACTCCTCAAAACTGTCAAGGTCATCAAAATTATGGAAAAATATGAGAAACTGTCACAGCCAAGGGACCATTATATTTCCAATAATTGTTTATAACTTTTATCTTTTCTTAAAATTAGCACACAATTAACTAACAAGACCATTGTATTCTGGTTAACACAGCACCCTGTGTATTAAGGTTCTCCAGAGAAACAAAACCAATAGAATTATACATAAAGAGAGAAATCTATTATAAGGAATTGGCTAACATGATTATGGAGGCTGACAAGTTCCAAGATCTGCAGTAAGCTGGAGACCCGGGAGAGATGATGGTGTAGCTCCAGTCTGATCCCAAAAGCCTGGAAACCAGGAGATCCAATAGTGTAGTTCTAGTCCAAAGGTCAGCCCTCTGGACACCCATTTCAGTGTGAGTCTGAAGGCAGAAAGAAATGATGTCCTAACTCGAAGGCAATCAGACAGGAGGGAAGGTCTCTTACTTGGGGGAAGGTCAGACTTTTGTTCTGTTCAGGCTTTCAATGAATTAGATGGAGAACACCCATGCTAGGGAGGGAAATCTGCCTTTATTTAGCCTATCTATTTAAATGTTAAGCTCATCCAAAAACACCCTCACAGAAACACCCAGAATAATGTTTGACCAAATATCTTGGCATCCAGTGGCCCAGTCAACATACAAAATTAACCAACACATCTGATTTTTACAAAGCTTTTGTCTATGCCACTAAAAGAGTACTGATTTTCAAAAATTTAATAAAAAATGTACAGTACATACCACTCTACTATTGGCACACTATAATTAAAGGATAATTAATGATCATTAGGTTTTCTCACATTGTACTCTAAATATCTAGAAGTTCTACCCAAAGGAAATTCTCCATAAGTTTAGAAGCCTATAATAAGTTAAGATGGTTTTCCCTTATGATCTAGTATCTGGCTTTCTCACCACTACCCACGTTAACCTATGTTCTATTGACATTCACCTCTAGACTGGCCATGTTCTGGGACTGGCTTGGATCAAGTGAGTTACAAATATGGGGATCCTGAAAATGACTGCTTGTCAATGTGTGCTAGTGGTTACTGTTTTGTTACAGTGAACTCTCTTGCAATTACTGTGCTTTAATTAATTAATCTTAACCTCTTTCTTGATTACATATACCACTCTTACTGGCTGCCTCTATCTGTGTTCTCCTAGGTCTCACCTGCCACTGTGTTTATCCCTTGTCCTTTCTTTCTAACTCTAACTTATCTCAGTTGATTCTGGTTTACTCTCAAGTTTCTCAAATATAATGATGAGAATAATTAGGAAATCAACAATAAAAGGAAACTTATAGGCTAGGGTAAGCTAGATCCTAGTATATAATTACCACTGAAAATCATTTTAAAAGTCAGCCAAAAAACTGAGTTTTTTCGTGTTTTTTTTCATAAAACAAAGAGATTTCCTTTAGAAGTAGTGCCCTTTGTGTTGTCTTGTATTATGACTTCTTTCTTACTAGTAATATGTAATGGTTTTGAGTACTAGACTTAATTTCTGTTTGAAATTTACTGTGAAGTATTTCATTTCAGTAGACTTCAAGTGCACACAGAAATTCATGGGGCAGTCATTTACAGTATTTGGTATCCCAACAGTTGCATTCTAGATATGCAAATACAAGAAGATACAGAAATATTTATGGATGAGTTTCACACAGCTGGAATCATATCAACAACTGAAAGGATGAAGAAGATTGAAGCTATATATCTGCCAGTTTCAGCAAACCCACACGCAGTTATAGGACACGTAGAGCCAATTCATCCGTTTTGTCAAGACGTTATCTAGTCTGTCCCAGTGGCTTCTGGAGAGTCTCAGACATTCTAGATTGATAGTTTTCTATCCTGTCCTTCAGCTGTGTCTTCTGATACTGCTGAAAACTCATAGGTTCTAAATTGCTGACTCCCAGTAAAAGGTAATCCTCAGCTTCCACTGATAAAATGAATAATTTTCCTTACTTGTATGACCTTGAATTCAGTGCATTTTTTTTGGTAGGAGACCTATTTATGTCTTCCTAGGGACTGGGCATATTTGTTCTCTGTCAACCATAGAAATAGAGAAGAGTTGTTTACTGTGCTCTTCAAACCATATGCCCTTAGGAATTTGAATGAATTATAAAACTTTCCTCTGTCATTTAACATTTATACTGATTTATTTAATCTTAAGTATATATATATATATATGCTTATATATATATATATGGCATCTGATTTAATATTACAAAGACATTGCTATAATATTTGCTATAAGGACATAATATTTGAAAATAACCATCAAATGCAGAAGAGAGTGATAAAGGCCTATAAAATGTTAGTGTTAGAAGTAATACTCCTCTGTCCATCATTTGATCATAATGAATAAACTGAGGCTCAAAGGGTGAAGTGGCTTGCCCAAGGCCATGAAGCTAATTAGGAAGAAGTAGAATCCTGGCCTCTTGACTCCTATGACAAACACTTTCTAGGACACTGTGCTGTCTCAGGCATTTATACTTCAAAAAAAAAAAAAAGTTCTTAACAAAAAGAGAGGAAGCTTCTTAACAGATGAAGTATGAAGCTAATCTTTTGAATGAGTTATGCCTTTTGTCAATATCTTATTTCTGAAAATTAGCTAGATAATTAGCCCTATAGTAAGATTAAATTCTAATTAATATCTAATTAGCAAAACTGTCTTGATGGGCTGTCTACATAATGGTCAGAGTGCTTTCAGCTAAATACACAGAAGCATGTTGTTTGGCCTCCCTGACCTACCATAAAACCCTTTCCTTTCCCCTTGCTGGTCTGGGCCCAAGTTCAGCTTTGGTTAGTTCTGGGTTCTCCCCTATTTGAAGTGTTTTATAAGTCACCCACTCTCCAGAAACAATTAAGAGTCTAACTCAGAAGGGGAGTATTAGTAATAGTCTGTGGGGTCACATTCATCTCAGTAGACATAGCACCACTACCCTTTCTGTAAATAAAATTAATTTCACAAATTTGAAATTGATTTTTTAAAGTTTATTTTTATTTTTTTGGCTGTGTTGGGTCTTAGTTGCAGCACACAGGATCTTTGTTGAGGCGTGCGGGATCTTTTGTTGTGGCATGTGGACTCCTCTCTAGTTGTGGCATGTGGGTTTTCTCCTCTCTAGTTGTGGTGTGTGGGCTCCAGAGTGCGTGGGCTCTGTAGTTTGCGTCATGCCAGCTCTCTAGTTGAGGTGTCCTGGCTCAGTAGTTGTGGCATGTGGGCTTAGTTGTCCCGTGGAATGTGGGATCTTAGTTCCCCGACCAGGGATCGAACCCACGTCCCCTGCATTGGAAGGCGGATTCTTTACCACTGGACCACCAGGGGAGTCCCAAAATTTATTAAAAATAAAAACGTAGAATAGACTCTTATTCTCCTACCTTCAACTGTTACCAAACCTCATAGGAGGTATGTATATTTTTATTATTTTTCTTCCTTTGTAAGAGAACATTGATATCAGATGTATACAATTATATGTTGCTTTAAGAGAAGAGGATTAATCATCACTTGGAAAAAGGAACAGATGAATAATGATAAAAGATGGCATTTACATATCCATTAGATTAATTGTGATAACAATGCAATATGAAAAATACATATGTTCTGTGCAATGGTAACTATGAAAAATATTATATAAGTTCACTTTTTAATTTTATTTTTCTACTGTCCTCTCCCTGTGCATTTCCACTATGAATCTACAATATCTTTGTGTTCCAGTTGCTAAATGGTTCACTAGAGAATTTTCAGAGCCTACAAATGTTCCAATTCTGTCTTTCGTTGAATTAGACTCCTTATTGATTGATACTTAATTTTATAATCATAGCTTTTTAACATAGACTTTGTACTTGTTTCAGTTATAGGTTAATGTTTAAGTCATTGAATAATTCAGGACATGAGTTTTCTTTTCATGAAGTTGTCAATAAATCAAGGGCACTGTTTAGAAACGTCTAAGGAAGACAACTTTTATAATATTATGCATCTATTACGGTATAGGGATTAAATTTATACAGTGTTGTTAAATAATGTTATCATCCTCATAAAGTATATATTTTTCAGCTGGGTACAACTTAGGAGGATTCAATATTTATGATCTTTTAGGCCAGAGGTGCAGATGTACATTAAAATTGTGAGGGAACAAAGGAAACAGGTCTTCAGGTAGTTTCACGTTAACACAGTAATCACATGCAAAATAAATGTGTTTTAGTTCAGTGTCAACAAAACGTCAGGAAGCTGCCCAAAAGAAAGTAATTTACACACTTTAATAGATATTCAAGAATAAAGCACCCTCCCCAACCCTCACATCCAGTAAAGAAATGTACAGATCATTGGGAAAATTTGTTTTTTTTTTTTTTTTTTTTTCATTGGGAGAATTTGAATTTGTGATCCAACAGAGCTCAAAAACACAGACTTTGAGAACATGGACTCAGGAGACAGAATCAAGTCCTGGCACCACCACTATTTACAATATGTATGACTTTAGTCAAGTTACCTGATCTCTCTAAGCCTTAGTTTTCACATATATAAAAGGAGGATAATAGAAATTTCTCAAAGGTTAACGTGTGCTTAAAATGAAATGACACGAAGTGTTTACCGTAATGTGTGTTCAAGTCATTTTAACTATTATCACATTTATTTAGACTAATGTATTCAATATGATTGGTGACATTGTATCATTATTCTTCTGGTCATTTCAGTTCGTTTGATTTATGTTAGTACAGATAAAATCATAATGTTCTTAGCATTCGGGGTCCCTAAAGGACTGCATTATATAACTTATAAGAAGTGGTTGGCTGTCTAGAAGGAACCCTATGCTATGGTAATTTCATCTGCAGGATCTTTTCTGTCAGCGAATCTCCACAGAGAATGTGTCTGACCCTGCCAAAAAAATAAAGCAAAACAGGACAAAAATGAAGTCATTTAGGATTCTCACAACACTGCCCTAAAAGAGACTGATTTTTCTCTAGAAAGAGACATTTGCATAGTTTTTATTTTCTGGAGAAAATAGTGTATTATAACAAGTATCTACACTTTAGCTGAAATAAACCATTATTCAATATCACTATATGAGTGATATGAGTATGAATAATATAAATGGCAATAACCTCTTCTACAAATGAAAAACTCTATGGTTTCTATTGGATTTTCCCATTATTTACTTCATTTGATACTCAGGATGGATCTTCCATTCCAGCAACTATAAAGATGAATAAGAGATCTGGTCAAAGTTACATGGATTGAAAATGAATGACTCAGACCCTAATCTCTGCTTATATTCACAAGTACCTCAAATGTAGTTATTCCTACTGAACAGAATGGGTGACTGCTGCTTATAAACAGATGGAAAGCTAGTATAACAAGCAGCAAAACATTGTACAACTTCTGTAATTATTTCAATGATAATTTTCTATTATTTAACAAATCATCTAATATAATCTTACTGACAGGAGATAAAAATAGCATAATGGGAATAGTATGGTTTAATGATCAGAAAGTAGATTTGAAATTCTATTTTCTCTTTCCCTAATTGTATCAATACTTGCAGAATGCCTTCAGTGGGCACCAAGGTTATAAAGATGAAGAATAGGAACGTGTCCTTTGCCCTAAGGGAGGTCCCAGTCTGGTCAAGAAAGTAGACACATGAACAGATTATTTTAATAAAATATGGTAATTGCTACGATTGACACATGGCCTGAGCGTTACTGGAGCACAGCAGTTAAGATACTTGCCCTATCTAAGGAGTTGAAGAAGTTTCTGGGAGGAAATGATGCTGGAGTTAAGCCCAAGTCTGAGTGAGCATATACCAGGTGAGGAAAGATAGGAAGAGTATTTCTGCATTAACCAACTTATGTAAGCATAAAGCAGATAATACATTTAAGGAAAAAGCATGTGTACTACCAGAATATAAAGGACAAAGAAGAGAGAGTGGAAGAATGGAACAGGAAAAGTAAGCAGGGCTAAGTGATTAAAAACTTTTGTGCCGAACTTTTGTGCTCAATTCTGACTATGATGGGAGCGAGCCTATGAAAGGACATTAGAGGAAAAACTAGTGAAATCAAGTCTCTAGTTTAGATAATAGTATTGTATTAATGCTGATTTCTCAATTATGTACATTAATATTTGGGGAAGCTTGAAGAGGTTTGCTATTTTTTTAACCCATGGTTATTTTGTAGCTGAAAACCAAATTCTCCCATTTTTTGAAAAAGAGGACTTTTTGCTTGCAGCAAATAGCTTGCAGGCTATTCAATCCATGAGTGATTTAGAAAAAGTAGGGTCCTAATTATGACTTCCTCTGGTATACATTATTTCTATAACTTTATTATTTCTATAACATTTATAGAATATAGAAGGAAAGTTCTAGGGGGAATTTTATAGAGAATTTCAGAGAAATTCTAAGAAAATTAATAGTCTATTTTGCTAAAGAGATAGTTTCATAATTAAAGCTTATGACTACATAGCACCTTGCCTTGAAGAAGTTCAAAGAAATTTGCCAGTTAGTTAACAACATGGATACTACCAAACAAAATAGCAATCACAGTAATGAAACTTTGGATTTCATATAGATAATTAATATGTCTTTTCCATCTATCGAGAGTGGTAACATTACTAAGAAATTCCTTATTAAGGGGGGTGAATGGAGTGATCAAATCATTTATTCATTTTGTGTGCATTTATTCCCTCAACAAGAATGTTTTAAGTGTCTACTGTGCTCTGAGCACCATGTTAGGTTTTCATGATCATGATCAGAATATACTCAATGTCTGTTCTACCCTGATCAAACACAAAAATAGTCCTTGGATTGCAGGTGCATCCACAAGCAACAGAGGCTAGTGTAGTCATGTTCAGTCTCTTAGGTTCAAACATCTGCTTAGAAATTTATTCCAGAAGAAAAACTTTGTTCTTGTTTGCTGTTAGTCATACTTCAAAGTAAATCCAAGGCGTGTATGAGACATACATGAATAATAATTCGGAATTAATTTATTTTACATAACCCTCATTTTCCAAAACATGGCTTCCTCTATATCCCAAATGGTACATAATAAATAATTTAAAGTTAAATAGAACACTGGCTCTGCATAAAATGAAGATAAAGTTAGCTCTCATGAGTAGAGTAGCTGAGAGATATCATTTGCTATTGATTGCTTCTAAAATATTAAGGAACCCTATTCCCAGAATACATAAATGGAATAAAGTTAGGCAGAGGAGAGAATCATTTTTCCTGGCAAAGATGATAACTGTTTCCTAAGTTGTTGCATGCACTGAGGGAAAAACCTAAACCTTTCACTTGAAAGGCATGATTTTGCAGTTGGTTCTTATTCTTGGGCATGCTTGCTTGTGCCCATTTGTGAAGAAAACTTCTGTGGGAAAGGACATGGCAGAATTATTTACTAAAGAATCGTTTTTCTAGTTTGTTGATTATATTCACGAAAATAATAGAATCAAAGAGTCAAAAACTGATCATAGAATGCTGGTGCCATAAGGGATGCAAACATCACCTAGATTGATTCTCTGATATCAGAATTGAGGATACTAAGGTAAAATTATAGTTCATTACTGGCTAAGGATAATCTAGTAAATATTGACGACATCAGAACTGGGCTACACTATATCTCAAAATTCATTTTGAAAAAATATTCTGAAAATATTGATTTATCCTATTAGGTAACTGTGGCCTGTGACACCATCAGGATTACTGAAAATATCCTGGTCGTTGTATTTTGGGGACTATTAAACAAAGTCCAATTTGGAATGCATGTGCCTATATTTTTTCTAATAGTATATGTAGTAGTTCATTGATGATAAGTGGATAAATAGGTAGATATACATACATACATATATACATACAAAGAAGTCAGTGCTAACACTATGGATATTATCTCTTTTTAGGGACCAATATCCTTGAAAATGAAGTTAGTCTTCTGCTATATTTAAATAACCTGTAGCATTTAAATTGGCATATAGAAAATAACATCTGAAAATAATAATATCAATTATAAATTACTTAAAGTAAAATTTAATTTTAGTGTCCTCCCTACAAGTCCTTGGCTAAAAAGAACAAAACTGACATATCTGTGTTGAAACTTTTTTTTGTAGCTATCTTCTCTTTTGATTTAAGTCCTGATGAACAAATTTAGTATGTAAAAAGGCATGAAAGGCCTGGATAATACACTGAGTAGATTATATACATAAATAATTTCACATAAACATGAAGGATGAATAAATATTTTAACGTTGAATACTATTCACCTTTTTATAGTAAAGATGAAAATATTTGTAGCTCCAGTATTATGAAAATCAATAGTGTGCCCTCTTCAGAGATTAGTTTTGTTATTTTCAGTCTCCAAACAAGAAATCTCTTTGGAGAAAATCCATAATCTAGCACTATAGAGAGAACTTCTGTGCCTTACACCTGGGAGCAGAAAGCTCTATGTTTCTAATATTGGCAGAGATGACAACCTCCACTTAGACTCAAAGCATGGTGTGCCATTTTCCCAGCCTCTCTTTCTTCTAGAAAATTCATTTGTTCTTTCTTAAAATCTTTATGATGGCAGTCAATTTCACAAAAATCTGAAAATGCATATTTTTGCAGATGAAAATATTCTGGAATATCTAGAAGAAGAAATAAGAGCTAAAAAATTGGTGATTAGCTTCAGTTGAGTAGAGTTAAGGGCCTGAACTCTGGTAAGAGGCTATTTGACCTTTCTGTATATTCTTTTTATCAAGTCTCTGGGGCCTGGAAGTGAAGGGAAATTTGAGTAACCCAAGTCAGCAAAGGTTTGTTAACGAGACAAAAGTGGAGTAAATCACTGGAAATCACAATACTGCTTCTGATACGTACAGTAAACAGCTTCCATATAAAATATAATAGCAAGTATCTTCTCTCAGCTCAGAGAATATAAGGGAAAATAATCAATTTGGGTAGAGCAACATATTATCAAAAGTCACTAATGATTATCTTTGATAATATATTTGCATTCTTTACAAATATCATTATGGCAGAACAAAATACACTGAATCCCTGATTTCAAGTAGGCCTCTGGGTTCAACTAACACCCAGATCTTGGTTTCTAATACCATTCTCCAAGAAAAGGAACCAGAGATCCTTGGAGAACTGGCTGACTCTAAGACTGTGGTAGGAAAATGACAAGATGAGCCTGGAGCATTTTATAGTGCCAAGAAGTGAGGGAGTATCAAAGGAAAAAACAGACAAAAAACGCTCGCTGGCAGAATGTCAAAGGTGCACAAGAGCCAACTCAAAATGTTCCCAATAGTAAGATCTGAAGCAATTTGAGCAACAAAATAACCCAGACTATAGAATGAATATCCATGAGTCCATACATAATAAATAAATTATCCAATTAGTAAGTGGGGGAGAAGAGAAAAATATCTCATGCAGGAGAATTCTAAATTATTTCCATAAATACTTCATCCTAAAGGAAGGGGAACTTAACTCTCTACTTAAGTGTGGGCTGTGCATAGTGACTTCCTTCCAAAAAGGATAGTATAGAAAGGGGAAAAAAGAGTAACTTTAAAGTAGAGAATCCTGACAAGCACTACCTCAGCCAAGTGATTACAGTCAGTACTAACCATCAAAAATCATATTGATAGCAAGTACTCTCAATAAGATATGATGAAAATGTCATTTTCCCTCTCTGATCTTTCTCCCCCAAACTCATAACCCCAGTCTAATCATGAGAAAAGCATCAGACAAGCCCCAGTTGAGGGACATTCTATAATACCTAACCAGTACACCTCAAAACTGTGAAAGTCATCAGAAACGAGGAAACTGTCACAGCCAACAGGAGCCCAAGGAGTCACAACAACTAAATGTAATGTGGTATCTTGGATAGTCCTGAAATAGAAAAAGAACATTGGTAAAAACTAAGGAAATTTGAATGAAGTATGCATTTCACTTAATAATAATGTATCAATATTGGTTCCTTAACTATAAGAAATGTGCCATACTAGTGTAAGATGTTCATAATAGGGGAGACTAAGTGTGAGGGTATATGGAGGCTGGCTGTACTATCTTCTCAATTTTTTCTGTAAATCTAAAACTGTTCTAAAAAATAAAGTCTTTTATTTTAAAAAAAGGTTTCCTAGCATAGTCTATGATAAAAAGATGGATAAATGTGAGCCTAAAGACAAAAGGCCAGGAAATTCTACTTAGTCATTGCAGAAGACACATGGAAGAAAAATGTTTATATTCAGAATTATATGTTGACAGGATTTTATGTATTTGTATTTACTTTCTATTTTCAATATGTTTAGAAGCAAATTGTGAGTGGAAAGCTAGGGTTGGATTAAATCAAGGTTTTAGTCCTGGGGACAGCACAAGTTTTTATAGATTATTTAATTCATCTGGGCCTCAATTTTCTGAGAGCATGAAATAGTTTACTTATGAAATCATCCAAAACTCTAATATTTTATATTTCAAATTGCTTGATAGATATTATTCATAGTTTGAAAAACTTACCTTCTCGTCTGAACCTGGTAATGTAATTTGGGTATGTCATATACAGACATGACTTTCAACTCCTTTTCAAGCCCCCTTGTTACTATATTTCTTTATAGGATACAATATTCCAACATTAAAATAGCCATTGGTGTAAAATATTGTTCACAAACAAAGTAGCAAAATTTCATGTGATGCTTTAGTAGAAAATAATGTTTCTCTTAATAAAGAAAACAAAATACATCTTATAGGTGTGTCAGTGAGAATTAAAAGTGGCTGAATACAGAATCAGTTTCCATATATTCATCTCAAGCTGTGGGTGCAAAAAGTAATGTCATTTGACTAAATTTTTTCACTTCAGTGAGATTCAATGCCAGAGTATGACAGATCACCCATTGTATTCATGTGAGGTACATACCAAGATACTTGTGAATTTTCAAATTGATGATGCAATTTTAGCATACTTCATAACATTCAATAAAATATAATTGACAATTTTACGTGACATTTTCTTCAGTAACTTCTATGCATAGTAATAAGTGCATTTATAAAACTGTTAAAATAATTTTTTACTAAAATTCCACACTATATGACAATCATTTTTCCCTTACTAACATTAACTTAGAATTTTACTGAATCGCCAAATGAAAGTGGTGATCAAAACAAATAAAGCTGCCCTCTTTGGGCAATAAGAAATACTTTGTGTATGACAATGAGGAGGACCTGTTCTGTTAAGTAGGATGAATTCAGTTTATAACAATTGAGAAAGTTCCTCCTAATATTTTTGTGGGAGGTCACTAAGAACTTCACCAAAATTCAGATGTTGAATAAAATGAGGAATATAATGCGCATTTGTAAATGATAGAAACATCATGAATTCTTAAGCAACGTCATGAATTCAGTTCTTACAGGATCATGTGTAGTTCTGAATCTTTCTGCTCACTCCTTTTACCTCAACTTACTGGATATTTTATTCTACTGGGTATGGATTTGCCTACATCCCTATGACTTATCCATCTTATAACTGGAAGTTTGTACCCCTTTACCCCCTTCACCCTTTTTTGCACATGCCCCAGCCTCCAATTTGTTCTCTGTATTGACAAACTCAGTTTTACTTTGTTTCGTTTTATTTAATTCCACATACAAGTAAGATCATCCTGTATTTGTCTTTATCTGTCTAATTCCACCTACGTAATGCCCTCAAGGCTCATCTGTGTTGTCACAAATGGCGAGAGTTCATTCTTTTTTGATTGATGAATAGTATTCCATTGTATATACACCACATCTTCTTTATCCATCCATCCATCGATGGATGCTTAGGTTGTTTCCATATCTTGGTGTAAATAATGCTGCAGTGAACATGGGGGTGCATATATCTTTTCAAATTAGTGTTTTCATTTTCTTTGGATAAATACCCATAAGTGGAATTGCTGGATCATATGGTAGTTCTATTTTAAGTTTTTTTGAGGAAACTTCATACTATTTTCTGTAGTGGCTGCACAAATTTATATTCCCACCAGTAGTGAACAGGGGTTCCATGTATACATGTATACACCACAGCTCAAATATTGCTTCTGATCAAGAACCAACTTTAAAAACTCAACTATATTGTCTTACTCTGTATACAATAAAACACACATTTTAAATGTAGAATTTAATGAGTTTAGACAAACACCTATGCCTTTTTAACCACTACCACAATTAACATATGGACCACTTCCATCACTCCTCAAAGCTCCCATCATGCCCCTCCCAATCCCACCCTCCATCCTGGCTCTAGGCAAACACTGTGCTGCTTTCTATGACTGCATTACTAGATTTGCCTTTTCTAGAGTTTCATATAAGTGGAATTGTAAAGTATGTAGTTTTTTGCTTCTTGCCTTTTACAGTTAGCATAATGGTTTTGTTTTTTGAGATTCATACACATTGTGAAATATGCCAGTAGTTCATTATTCTACGTTGTTAGTAGGATTCCATTGTGTGAATATTCTACAATTTGTTTATCCATTCCCCAAATGACAGATACTTAGGATTTTTTCCAGTGTTTGGCTCTTATGAATAAAACTACAATGAACATTTTTTTGCATTTTTGTGCATGTTGTAGATACATGTTTTTATTTCTCTTGTGTAATACATAGACTTGGCGTTACTATGTCAAAGATAAGAGCATGTTTAATTTACAAGAAACTACCAAAACTTCCCAAAGTGGTGGTACCATTTGTACACTTCTACATATAAGGTATGAGAGGTCCAGCTGTTCTAAATTCTCATCAACAATTTAGTTTGTCAATATGTTTAATAATAGCCATTCTAGTAATATTTCATCATATTGCTAACTAATGTCTCCCTAATGACTGATGTTACTGAGCATCTTTTCATGTGCTTATTGGCCATAATTTAATCTTCCTTTGTGAAGTGTCTATTCCTATCTTTTGCCCATTTTAAAAACTGGGTTGTTAGTCTTCAGTTGTAAGAGTTCTTTATGTATTCTGCATAGAGTTTCATTGATAGATACATGTATTGAAAATATTTTCTCCCAGTCTATGGCTTCCATTCTTATTTCACTAATGGTGTCTTTCAGAGAACAAAAGTTTTTAATTTTTTTTTTGGCTTTCAGGTCTCTATTTTTAAAATTTTTATTGAAGTATAGTTGATTTACACTGTTGTATTAGTTTCAGGTGTACAGCAAAGTGAATCAGCTATACATATACATATATCCACTCTTTTTAAAAAATATTTATTTATGTATTTTGCTGTGCTGGATCTTAGTTGTGGCACTCGGATCTTTTAGTTGCGGCATGCAGGCTCTTAGTTGCGGCATGTGGGATCTAGTTCCCTGACCAGGGATCGAACCCAGGCCCCCTGATTTTGGGAGCACAGAGTCTTAACTGCTGGTTCACCAGGAAAGTCCCTCCACTTTTTTTTTTTTTTTTTAGATTCTTTTCCCATATAGACCATTACAGAGTATCACGTAGACTTCCCTGTGCTATACAGCAGGTTCTTACTACTTATCTATTTTATATCTAGTAGTGTGTATATGTCAGTCCCAACGTCCCAATTTATCTCCCCCCCCACCCCCGCTTATCCCCTGGTAACCATAAGTTTGTTTTCTACATTCATGACCCTAAACTGGTACAACCACTATGGAGAGCAGTCTGGAGGTTCCTTAAAAAACTAAAAGTAGAACTGCCATATGACCCAGCAATCCTACTTCTGGGCATATAGCTGGAGAAAACCATAATTCAAAAAGACACATGCACCCCAGTGTTCACTGCATGCACTATTTACAATAGCCAGGACATGGAAGCAACCTAAATGTCCATCAACAGAGTAATGGATAAAGAAGTTGTGGCATATATATACAATGGAATATTACTCAGCCATAAAAAAGAACAAAATAATGCCATTTGCAGCAACATGAATGGACCTAGAGATTGTCATACTGAGTGAAGTAAGTCAGACACAGAAAGACAAATATCATATGATATTGTTTATATGTGGAATCTAAAAAAAAATGGGTACAGATGAACTTATTCACAAAACAGAAGTACAGTCACAGATGTAGAGAACAAAAGTTTTTAATTTTTATGATGTTATTTGTGTCAGTACTTATGGGTTTTACTTTGTATCTAAGAAATTGTTGCCTACAAGTTTGCAAAAACCCCATTTCTTATATAAAATATATATTTAAATTGTAGCCTTCATGTTTAGACCTATTATCTATTTTGAAATAGTTTTTGTTTATAATGAGAGATAAGGAGTAGAATTTCTTTTTCACATGAATATCCAGTTGTTCTAGCATTTTTTACTGAAAATACTCTCTTTCCCCTATTGAACTACCTTTGTCAAAATTTAATTTACTATATAGACATGGGGCTATTTATGAATTTTCTAGTTTTTTCACTTATCTGTATGTCTTTTTGTCAAAGCCACACTATCTTGATTACTATAGCTTTATAGTAATTTTTGAAACACAAATTTGTCCTTTTTCTTAAAAAAATGGCCTGGCTGTTCTAATATATTCTTTGCCTGTCCATATATATTTTAGAATCCACTTGTCAATTTCTTCAAAATATTCTGCTGTGATTTTGATTGAGACTTTGTTATAACCAATTTGAAAGCAAAATACATGAGATAAAGTGCTCACACCTATGGAATTCACTGATCTTACCATGTACCCATCACACAGAGGCAACAAGACTGAGTGAAAGGTGAAGGTTACTGCATATTCAGTTACGCAAAGCTGGGTGATGACAAAAACCTTAAGACTTGTGTGGTATTACACAGATTTTAGCATATGCCTTGTGTAAACATATGAAGATGTTTACCCCATGGCCAGAAGGAAGCATGTGTCCTGGAAACAAGTGTGGCAGTAAAAGTGGCTTATATAATTTCTGATTCTTGTATATACATCTTTGGACTTGGTTGGTTGTGAATCTTAGTTTTTAAGGGAGATATGCTTTTCTGGGGGACACAACTATTACCAGATTGAATTCAAAATCGAGGCTTCTGTCTGGCCACATTGAGCACCTTCTGATCCTGAAGCAATAGACAAAGAGGGACTACTGCACTGCCAGCCAACAAGGGGAATTATAGTTTCTACTAGACAATAAGGACAAGGAAAAGTATATCTAGGCCCCAAGGGATTCTTTCAAGCACTTCTTATTTCTCTTATTTCTAGTGGTAAAGTTAATGGAGAACTACAGCAGTTGCAGACAGGCAGAGGCACAGCCATCTCAGGCCTTCATGAATGAAGATGTTCTTCATCCAAGTGGAGAACCATTAAACATTGGATTCTTACTGGGGGAAAGGAACATAGAATGAGTAGTGGCAGAAGGAAGGCATCTGTAAGGTGTTTATGGTGGCATTGGGTATTTGCAAAAACAAGAACTGCAGTAGATAGACATATCTAACATTGATCATCTATCTACACACACACACACACACACACACACACACACACATATACACACACAGACATACACACACAGACACACATATGGAGTTTTCCCTCTCTTCTTCCTTCAATAGTTTATACAAGGTGTTATATTGGTATTTAAGTTACATAATATCAATGGATGTTTGTGACTGATCAAATCAAGAAATAAGTATCAGCCAAAAATGGATGCAATTACTTATGAATTCTTTTCTCCATTTAAAAAATCTCCATTTGTATGATGAATTGTTGTGCCTTGTTTTGTCTCAGTAATTTAGATATATACATAAGTGTGTATGGAAGCTAAGAAGCTAAAGTAGTAGAACAGACTAGACCAGATATTTACTGTTGATGCTCAGTACCATCTCCACCTTTCTCAGATTCCCCATCAGCCATAGGGGATTGCTATGGATATTATATTTCTAAGATTCTGACAAAGAAATGTTCAATCAGTGAAAGTCAGTGGTAAAATATTTGGAAGGCATTAAAGAAGAAGCCATAATTCTCTGGTGGCAGTTGTGGGCAGAGGCTTGGGCAAAGGCAAGTTGCAAACCAGCTTTCTGAGAGACTTAATTCAGTGCTGCAGGAAGCTGACGTCATTTATGGTGACATCCCTCTGTTTTCAAATATACTTAAGATTTCTAAGTCCTATATACAGATATACTTGGGTAAAAAAGCGACATAAATAGAGCATGATGTGGGCTTTTGAGGTACTGATAATGTTTTGTTTCTAAATCTGAGTCCTATGTCATGAGAATGTTTACACTAAGAAAATTTATTGAGCTTTACCATTACAATATGTTTGGTTTATGAATGCACATTATACTTCAATTAAAAGTTTTAGTCGGGGCTTCCCTGGTGGCGCAGTGATTGAGAGTCCGCCGGCCGATGCAGGGGACACGGGTTCGTGCCCCGGTCCGGAAACATCCCACATGCCGTGGAGCGGCTGGGCCCATGAGCCATGGCCGCTGAGCCTGTGCTCCGCAGCAGGAGAGGCCACAGCAGTGGGAGGCCCGCGTACCACAAAAAAAAAACAAAAAAAAAACAACAAAAAAAAGTTTTAGTCATAATTTCTACTCAAAATGTTCATAGACAGAATGCTTCTGGCCGATCCCTGACTGATACACAAATGAAAATCAATAAATGAGAGGTATATTATTGTTGAAAATCTCTTCTACACTGCTCATTTTTCTCCTGTGTAAAATGAATATGATAATAGGACCTACCTCATTAGGTCAAAAGAGGATTAAATCAGATTTATCAAGTGTTAGAAAGTATGTTCCACATAGTAAGAGTTATATAAATGTTAGCTTGTTGAAAAAAGTAAAGAGATGCCTACTTACCTACATATATATATATATATATATATATATATATATATATAAATACACAACAGTTTAAGGCACATAATTGATTGCTAGTGTAGGGGGTTGCAACAGACCTCCCCAAGATGTACTACTTTAGCATGTGGATTATTTTGAGCTAAAGGCATTCGAGACCCTATAGACTCAAGAGAAACTACTGCCCCTCCTTCTACTACCTACAAGAATTTAAATTAAAATTTTCCCAGAAAAAGAGTTATTACCAGAAATATATTTTATCTAAGTGACTCCATCCATATGGCAGGACAAACATCTAATTACCAAATATCTGCTCTTTCTCTTATTGTCTTGTGAATGACCCTCCTATCCTTGAAAACCCCAGGTCCCTACCCCCTTTCTTAGCTCTGGATGGCATATATACCTACTTTTACCTTTCTATCGATAAACCTCTCATGTATTTGGGGTCTCTAACTCTCTCATATATATGGAGTTCCCATATGTATAAAATTAAGTATGATTTTCTCCTGTTTTGTCTCATATCAATATAATTCTCAGACCAGCTAGAAGAACCCATAAGGATAGGGAAAAGTTTTTTTTCTCCCTGACATTAGACTCTGTGCTCCCCGTGGTCAGCCTACATGTCCATTTTGGTCATCATTAAATCCCTTTGATCTTGAACAGTACCTGTGTGGAGTTGATGTTCAAGAAAAAATTAATTAAACAGATTGAATACATTTGAGCCACAAATTTAATATTATATTCTGAGCTTTATTCCAAATTTCCA
Organism: Aethalodelphis obliquidens; assembly: GCF_003676395.1. Lineage (NCBI taxonomy): Eukaryota > Metazoa > Chordata > Mammalia > Artiodactyla > Delphinidae > Aethalodelphis > Aethalodelphis obliquidens. The sequence goes on along the minus strand of NW_020837946.1, from coordinate 64,792,913 downwards.
TTTTCTAGCTAAGAACAATCACTTCAGGCCTCTTTGCTTCTCTTCATTTCTACGAGTAGCGCTACTAGTCAGTTTTTCTTTGGGACTCTTTCTCACTGACAGACAAAGACTTTTCACTTCATAAGGGTTCACTGGATATGCAACATCAAATAGAGAACAACAAAGTCCTGTTGAAATGGATATGCTGTGAGTTCTGTTGGTCTCAGTTAACAGCTGAAAGACCTGTTCCCACTCTCAGGCTTCAGAGTGTATACAATTCAAATGTAAGCTTCAAGAAAATAACCTATTCATACATGTCACCTTCAGAACCAGGAGTTGGTTGTCATAAATACAGGTAGTCATTTATTTTAAGAGTCTACTGTAATTCTAGATTTTTAAGCTAGGTCTCATATTTTTTATTTTTCTAAAAGGGATACATGTCCATAAAGATATTAATGTAGTTTTCAAACATAACAGAAAATTTTAAAAAGAAGAGTGAAAGGATGGAAATTCTTTTGGAATTTTCTTGCATATTTTATTTTAATAGTATGTACATATATAACATACATGCATATGTATGTATATATATTATGATCATGTATTATGTATGCATATATCAACTGATGCAAGCATATGAGGAAACAGGAAGAATGAACTTTGCATGATATAATAGCTTCTTGAGAAAATACACAGACACCAAAGAAAGCTATAAAAATGCTCATCTGTGTAAGCCTCTAAAGAAAAATAATTTACTGAAATAGATTTAGAATACAGCAACATATATAGTTAAGGAAGTATTTAATGCAAGTGGGATTATTGTCATTAAATCTGTTCTCCCACTTCCTCTTGATGTGCCAAGTGTCTGGACAAGTCAGTCACCTTGATCCTTTGTAGCAGATGGTTCTCAGTATTCATTTAAATTAAAATATAACATTACCTTCCTTGAAGTCAATTCAAAAGAAAGAAAGGACTCAATGATTTTTAAGCAAGATGAATGCTTTCGTCTGGCTTTGTGGCTGACTAACTCAAATCTGGATTATGTGGCCTATCCCAGGCATTATCTGAATCATCAATTTCAAAGACAAAAGCTCTGTTCAGGAGGAAAAAATCAATCCAGATTGTCTTAAGAATGTGTAACCTACCTTCCAAACCCTACCTATTTACTAGATTTAATTATTGTCAATTCTTATTATGAAGACCATGTAAAATGTATTTTTTCACGCTTTGTTCCTCTCATTAATGTCAGTCTTCTGTGTAGAGACCCCAGTATGCCATTAGGAGCTTCTAATTGCACACTGAAGGAGAACATTTTAAATATGAAGGAATAATCATCTCTCCAGAATGGCATAGCTGCCATAATTTTCAGAGGTGGAAAACCTGGGTAGGATACTTATTTACCTTTAAAAACTCCCTGATATCACATACACAAGAATTTCTAAAATGCTTTCTTTAATTTCTGTGGATAATAAGGCATACACAAAAGGATATGAATAATTATTGTGGAAAGAAAGACCTAGATCATTAACATGATACCATACACTCAAAATATCGACTGGTAACAAAAGTCAGTGTTCAGTAGATATCTCTGGATCTGGATCTTGGTTGGACAGAGGTAAAGGCAGATGTGAGAAAGTTAGAAGGCCAAACATAAAAAGCTGGCAGATATGTGGCAGCCTTTTCTCAAATATGGTTGTGAGTCCAAAGTTTTAAGCTAAGAGTGAATGTCCCTTGGGACTGGGTTTGAGACAAAGAGCAGGGAGGGGAATGGGGAAGTGAATAGGCACAATGTGTTACAGGATGGAGAGTACTCTTTCTGGATGATGACTAGAGAGAATATTCAAATAAAGTTAGCACTCAAATAATTGAAATCTATTCTTATAATTCAGTATAATGATCTCTTTAGGGGCTAGTGAAGCATATTTGTCTATTTCATCTATGTTTTAGTTTAAACGTCATTCACTGATTTTGATGATAATATATATTGAATACTATACCTTTCTGTGCATGGATCCTTAAAATACAAAGAGGGAAAAGAGCACATGTGAGTTTACAGAAGGAAATCATTAGAAATAAATAAGTAAGTAGTTACCAATTATTGTACATAATAGAAAATTAAATAATTGTGTGATCTGAGATACTATCATAAGGGGTAGGAATTTAGATTAACGTATTAGGGAGGGTTTCTTTGAGAAAGTGTTATTGAAACTGAGATCTGGAAATGGAATTATCCAGGCAGTGAGTGGAAAGAAGAATCTCCCGGGTAAAGAAAATAACAGGTTCAAAAGCTCCTGTCTGAGTCAGGAAGGACTTGCCAGGTTGTCAGAAACAAGGGAAGTGCAGCAAAGCTTCAGTTTTGTAAGTAGAGAAAGTTATAAGAGGAGAGGATAGTGCAGTAGGTCAGTCCAGAAGGGTTTGTAGATCATGGTAAATGTAATATTTTACCCTCTGCACAAGTAAAAACCATTTGAAGTTTTGAGAAGGAAAGTGATGTGATCTGATGTATGTTTTATTGTTATCCTTCTGGTTGCTGCAAGGAAATGGATAGAAGGGATATTAAAAGGTCAAGAGTGGAAATGCAATAGGATTTGTCTAAACTAGATTTGATAGTGGCAAGGATGAGGGCAACGTCAATGAGAAATGTTGGCAAATGGATTCTGTGGCGTGTCAGTATGCTAAAAGTGTTAAGGAAGCCCTCACACCCATGGGACGAGGAATGACATGGGCCTGCTTGGCAGGCTGGACAGCTACAATTTTGGCGACTGGTTAGAAGACATGTATAATTAATTTTAAATCCTGCTGAGATCTAGGAAATAATGAAAATGTATTGACCTTCCACATTGCTAACACCTACATGTGCCAAAAGAACAGCTGGGCTCTGTCTAGGCCTTAAATTTATGAGTTCTAACTACTACAGTAAAGAGTTGAAATCTACTGTTATTAATCTAGTTTAGTTAAATCATCAAATTACTGGTAAATTCAAATTCTATCAGTCAGTCTGGGAACCTATCCATCCTTATAAAGTTGTTCCTCTGGGGGAAAAAAATCATTGTACCTTGGAAGAAACAGGGCCCATGTAAAGTAGAAAGGTGTCAAGGAGGATGAACTCTACAGTTGGATAAATAGAAGGTCCAAACAGAGCTGTTCTAGAAAAGATAAGCATGAACTGCAAATAAATGACTTAGAAATTCTACAAAAACAATTTTAATTTAAAAAGTTTATAAGTATATATAAGATGTACTCCTGGTTTTAAAACAAAGAAACAAAACTCTTTCAAAACTAGAACTAGGGCTTCCCTGGTGGCGCAGTGGTTGAGAGTCCGCCTGCCAAAGCAGGGGACACGGGTTTGTGCCCCGGTCCGGGAAGATCCCACATGCCACGGAGCAGCTGGGCCCGTGAGCCATGGCCGCTGAGCCTGTGCATCCGGAGCCTGTGCTCCGCAACGGGAGAGGCCCGTGTACCGCAAAAAAAAAAAAAACAAAAAAACTTTTGAGACCATGACCCTGCAGCATTTTGATAGTTCTAAAGCTTGCAGATATTTTAATACAGATCATTATAACATAGACCCTGCGCCACCAGGGAAGCCCCTCAAAAGTATTTTGATTAATAGAGATATATACGCCCAACTAAATTACCTCTCTGAAGTGAACATAATGTAATGATGGTAATTTCCATGTTTTTCTCAGCTTACCTTTTATTTCAATGCTAAATTTTATTACACTCTTAGTTCTAGCTTCAGAAACAGCTAAAGAATAAAAGCAACATGTTTCTATGATATGAAGGTACAAATTTCAATTTTGAGCTCAATATTACTTAAATCAAAACTTCTAAAAATTCCCCTAGACTTTCTTTTTTTTTTTTTTTTTAACATCTTTATTGGGGTATAATTGCTTTACAATGGTGTGTTAGTTTCTGCTTTATAACAAAGTGAATCAGTCATACATAAACATATGTTCCCATATGTCTTCCCTCTTGCGTCTCCCTTCCCTCCCACCCTCCCTATCCCACCCCTCCAGGCTGTCACAAAGCACCGAGCCAATATCCCTGTGCTATGCGGCTGCTTCCCACTAGCTATCTACCTTACTACGTTTGTTAGTGTGTATATGCCCATGACTCTCTCTCGCCCTGTCACAGCTCACCCTTCCCCCTCCCCATAACCTCAAGTCCGTTCTCTAGGAGGTCTGCGTCTTTATTCCTGCTTTACCCCTAGGTTCTTCCTGACATTTTTTTTCTTAAATTCCATATATATGTGTTAGCATACGGTATTTGTCTTTTTCTTTCTGACTTACTTCACTCTGTATGACAGACTCTAGGTCTATCCACCTCATTACAAATAGCTCAATTTCGTTTCTTTTTATGGCTGAGTAATATTCCATTGTATATATGTGTCACATCTTCTTTATCCATTCATCCGATGATGGGCACTTAGGTTGTTTCCATCTCCGGGCTATTGTAAATAGAGCTGCAATGAACATTTTGGTACATGACTCTTTTTGAATTATGGTTTTCTCAGGGTATATGCCCACTAGTGGGATTGCTGGGTCATATGGTAGTTCTATTTGTAGTTTTTTAAGGAACCTCCATACTGTTCTCCATAGTGGCTGTACCAATTCACATTCCCACCAGCAGTGCAAGAGTGTTCCCTTTTCTCCACACCCTCCACAGCATTTATTGTTTCTAGATTTTTTGATGATGGCCATTCTGACTGGTGTGAGATGATATCTCATTGTAGTTTTGATTTGCATTTCTCTAATGAATAATGATGTAGAGCATTCTTTCATGTGTTTGTTGGCAGTCTGTATATCTTCTTTGGAGAAATGTCTATTTAGGTCTTCTGCCCATTTTTGGATTGGGTTGTTTGTTTTCTTGTTATTGAGCTGCATGAGCTGCTTGTAAATTTTGGAGATTAATCCTTTGTCGGTTGCTTCATTTGCAAATATTTTCTCCCATTCTGAGGGTTGTCTTTTGGTCTTGTTTATGGTTTCCTTTGCTGTGCAAAAGCTTTGAAGTTTCATTAGGTCCCATTTGTTTATTTTTGTTTTTATTTCCATTACTCTAGGAGGTGGGTCAGAAAGGATCTTGCTGTGATTTATGTCATAGAGTGTTCTGCCTATGTTTTCCTCTAAGAGTTTGATAGTGTCTGGCCTTACATTTAGGTCTTTAATCCATTTTGAGCTTATTTTTGTATATGGTGTTAGGGAGTGATCTAATCTCATACTTTTACATGTACCTGTCCAGTTTTCCCAGCACCACTTATCGAAGAGGCTGTCCTTTCTCCACTGTACATTACTGCCACCTTTATCAAAGATAAGGTGTCCATATGTGCATGGGTTTATCTCTGGGCTTTCTATCCTGTTCCATTGATCTATCTTTCTGTTTTTGTGCCAGTACCATACCGTCTTGATAACTGTAGCTTTGTAGTATAGTCTGAAGTCAGGGAGCCTGATTCCTCCAGTTCCTTCTTTCGTTCTCAAGATTGCTTTGGCTATTCGGGGTCTTTTGTGTTTCCATACAAATTGCAAAATTTTTTGTTCTAGTTCTGTGAAAAATGCCAGTGGTAGTTTGATAGGGATTGCATTCCCCTAGACTTTCAATATAACTACTGGAAATAGCATTTGTAGATTTTAACAGACATTGGGTGCATTATTTCTAAGAAAGCCTTATATTCATAATGAAAATTTCATTATCAATTCTATTCAATATTACATTTGAAATTTTAGAAATTGAATATGTATGTGTGTTTGTGTGCATCTTCTTGTGTAATTTTAAAGATGTTTTAAATTTCTTCCAAGGGATTTCTTTTGTAAAGCAAAACAAAACAAAACTAATAACAAACTTAGAAGTGGTTTTCAAGGATATTTAATAGTTAATTTATTCTGCCAAACAATGTTATTTTAAAATTATTTGAAGCAGTTATTTTACAATTATTTAATAAGCACATTGTGTCAGAAATCTTTGAAGAGTGAAATTTTCCTTCTATAAAATGTGCAAATTATTTGAGAATGCATATTTCTTTCATACCTTGTCATATGCAAAACTAATTTGCAAAGGACAGGTGCAAAAATATGCACATAAATGAAGAGAAAAATAGTAAGATGGCAACTTGGCAGCCAGAAAAAAGAAACTCTTTTCTTCCCTGTTCGGAGAGTGAACTAAACTCAATAAAATTGTTGGAACAGAACCTTCAGTAGTGAAGAAATTAAAACTTTCCTTTGGAATGAAATAGTTCTTTCAGACCAAGAGAACATATCATAAACGGTTGAACCACTGTTAGTGGATAAAAATTTAATCCAATTTGTCTGTTTAATAGGTAGATGAAAAGGCTCTTTCGTAATACTGTTGCTTAAACAAGAGAAGACTCCCTAACTACTTTACCTTATGCAAAGGATGGAAGTCTCACACATTATTGAATCCAGATAACTTATGTGGTTGGTAACAGAGAAGAATAAAAATATGCACCAATTACTTGGTTAATACAGAATTAAAAAGCAGAATTGAACAAAGTTTTTGAATAATAGTCATACTCCTCAAATCTAGCAAGATACAGTTGGCCCTCTGTATCTGAGGACGTGGAACCTGAGGAAATGGACAGAGGGTGGGAGGGTACTACACCATTTTATACAAGAGACTTGAGCATCCTTGGATTTCAGTGTCCATGGGGATCCTGGAACCAATTCCATGCAGATACCGAGGGACCACTGTATATTGTTAATATTCATCTTGGTCCTTAAAAACCAAATACTTCTATTCAGGTTAATATTTATTAGTCACCATATAACATGACCCTTCTGTCACACACTATTTGGTGTGACCTTGGGCAAATAAATTTGCCTTTCTTAACTTTTGTTTCCTCATTTGTGAAAATAGGGATAATGGCATTTCTGTTGTAGGATATGTGATGATTAAACAGGATCAAACACATGAAAGACTTTAACCAAGCACCGGGCAGACAGAAGATGTGGGGCAGGAGGAGTCATAAATGGCAGTTTCCTTACTTACTTATAGGGATATTGTGTGATCTAGGCATTAACACAATTTTGCATTCTCTAAAGAAAATATATACCCTATGGAAAAAAAATGTGAGTACGTGTATTTCTGGGAGTTTAGGGAATGGATTAGGATTTCATGTTCAGGTCAAATATCTTTTTAAAAAATCCCCTACACAGTGTTTCTAAGAGCAGGCAGTTATTGGAATGATTGGGAGCTAAGTCAGAGATTTCAGAACAAGCTAACAAAACAAAGGAGAATAAGGCTTTTCACCTCCAAGTCACTTAAGTCAAATCTCATTTTGCCTTAATAATCACACCTAAAAAATAAAAAGACGTTGAAAAAAAGTCAGTGTCTTCTATTTTCTTTGTCTTTTATGCCTAACCTTGCATATTTTGAAGCTGAATTATTATTATCAAACTTGAAATTCTTTGAGCTTTTTTTTTAAATGGATATTTATTGGAGTAAAATTGGTTCACAATATTGTGTTAGTTTCTGTTGCACAACAAAGTGAATCAGCCATATGCATACACATGTCCCCATATCCCCTCCCTCTTGAGCCTCCCTCCCATCCTCCCTATCCCAGCCCTCTAGGTCATCGCAAAGCACGGAGCTGATCTCCCTGTGCTATGCTGCTGATTCCCACCAGGCAACTATCTTACA